>NW_028238461.1:10002500-10036442 GCF_041429995.1 Eschscholzia californica | reverse complement strand
CGTTTTTTTCTAAATAAGTGTTCAAAGATACTCAAATGATGATAAATAATAGTATTCTTATGAGTTGCCAAACAACCCAAAAAATATTACTTGGATTCATGAATCCCAATAACTCATGAATATAAATCATAGGATTCTTATGAGTTGTCAAACAAACCAATAAGTATTACTTGAATTCATGATTCCGTCATCCAAACACACCCTAAACAATTAATAAGTGTTATCTGGTGGGCGACATGGAGCAATTGTAGCAATTGAACTTTTAAGGGCGCTCTCACTAAGTTAAAGATGTCTCCTCATATATTCTCTCTCAAATTTGCTTTGAGGAGTCTACCACCATTTGGTGTAACGGTTGGACACCCCTCTTAAGACCATGAGGTCGTGGGATCGAGTCTCGGTGGAAGCAGTTGTCATCAAGATTTATCCTAAGTAATTTAGGCTATGAATAATGTAATAATTTGTCGGGCTTTAGGCCTCTTCGTTGTCGAGCTTTAGGCCTCTTTCATTCTCAGTTTAAATTAGGCGGTTATCGTGCTCATTACATCTCCATGACGCATCTATGCCTTGTAACGACGTACGTAGACCGTAGTCGAATTCTCAAAAAGAAAAAAATTTGCTTCGAGGGAAATTCCTTTAACAGTTATAAGAAGTGCCTTTGTAATTTCCCAGTGGTTTACATCATCTAGACTTGGGATTGATATCAAATTAAGTTTGTGAACATCTAAGAGCATCTCCAATGAGACACTCTAACAAACACTCTAAAAGCCCTAGTTGTCAAGGGTCAATAGAGATTCTCTTTTCTAAATGTCAATATAGAGACACTTTAATTTTTGTTGGTCTTCAATGGAGATCTCTAAAGTGTCTATACTTAATACACATGTCCTTCTTCAATTCAACAGATAAAAAGTAGTTGAAAAACAAGATTTTTTATTGGTTGAAATTTAAAAGTAACACTTAGAGAGTCTCAAGTAGACACTCTCATTTTAGAGTTTTTATCTCTAGATACTCTATAATAAATGTATCTACCTCATATTAGAGTGTCTAATAAAGTGTTCCATTAGAGATGTTTTTTTAACAAAAACTCCAAAATGTCTATGTGGCACTCTAAGTATTAGAGATTGAGTGTCCCATTGGAGATGCTCTTAGTTCAAATAATTCACAATATATAGTAAAATCTTACGTGTTGAAAGAATAATCCTGTCCACCTAAGCATGTCAAGATTATGCAAGCCTAAGAGTTAGGTGAAATACATTGTTGATATTTCACATTATACAACTTCCATTTTTGGGTATGAGACTATTCTCACACAACACGTAATTTTTTTTGTGGGATATTGCAAAAATATCAAATCTAGATAAAATCGTATTTCAAACCTAATTGTTAGCTGATCATAATCAACTTGATAAGTGATTGGGTAATGTTAAGAACGCGTTACCAAAATATTATTGGCGTCATATTTTCTCGCTCCCCCCCCCTCCAAAATATGTTTTGAGGAGGGCGCCAATGACAATTACGGTGATGCTTTTAGAACTACCCTTATTAATTATATGTTGTGATTGAAATAAAATCCACACATTCATAATTTAACATTCACAGTATCGAAACAAGAATGAAAACAGGAGCAACAGATTTCAGTGAAAAATAATATCTAACTTTATTAATTATTCAAAAATAAAAAGCTTCAATTAGAATGACTTCAAAAGTTTAAGCATTTCAGTTGGCCAAAATAGATCATTTTTCTTTCTTAAAAAAAAAAAAGATCATTTTTCTTTCATGCCATTTCCAAGTCCTCTCACTTGATGAGTCAGATAATCTTCAAACCAGGGGCGGAACTATGTGGAGACCAGACTGGGCAGTTGCCCGGCCTGATCTCCACATATGTAGTTCAAGCTACTAATATCAATTACACTTCCTGTAGCTCCAGTGGTGGAGTCTGCACCATTCCAAGGCTAAGACAGGGGTTCAAATCCCTCTGCCACCCATTTTCTCTTTTTTATTTCATTTTGGTTTCAAGTATAATTGCTAGAGAAAATCCAATTTTTGCTTGTGTATACTTTTGGGTATATAATTTTGTTTACTTCAAGTATAATTGAGTAATTATTTCAACATAAAAAGTATAATTGAGTAATTATTTCAACATAAAAA
The DNA here is from genome assembly GCF_041429995.1 of Eschscholzia californica. Taxonomy (NCBI): domain Eukaryota; kingdom Viridiplantae; phylum Streptophyta; class Magnoliopsida; order Ranunculales; family Papaveraceae; genus Eschscholzia; species Eschscholzia californica. Next base: position 10,034,297 of record NW_028238461.1, on the reverse strand, counting down.
GTATAATTGAGTAATTATAATATAAAGATCTTAGACTAATGATTAATAATATACAAATTTTTTTTCTTTAAGATGTATAATAGTTGATAAAGAATCTATCGATGTCGATGTTTGGTACTCAATTGAGTTATCTAATGTTAAGTTAATTTGTAAATCTATCTCATCAAAAAAAAAAAGTTAATTTGTAAATCTAAGTTAAAAGATCACTTCTATTGTTAAGTTGGATTATTAACTTATTAAGATAAATGTACAAAATCATGATACGAAAGGATTTCCTTAGACTATTGTCTCGTGTTTGTGTTAGATTTTGTAAGGCCAACACACATTACAAATAGGAGTTTACTTTATAGAGATTTTAGGCTTGCCCTATCTGGCATGAAATCCTAGTTCCGCCCCTGCTTCAAACTATATGTAGTTTTCTTAAGATCTTAATCACAACAAGACTTAAGTATGCACATTCAAAATTGTATATGGTCTTATATCTTTAAGTGTTCGTCGTGTAAGTTTTTTTTTTGTCCTATCTGGTTCAATTTTCAACGGTCTTTCAGTCTTTTTCGCTATCTTTAGTTTCGCCCCTAGATCTTGCTAACCTTATACCCTGTAATTAACTATGAAAAAATAGGTTTCACCAAAAAAAAAATTTAGGAAATTTAAATAGATTTAATGCAAAAATAGTTAATGATGATTACAATGAAGTTAAAGACTTTTACTTTCAATCCTTACAAACTCAGGGATTAAAAGCAAATTTACAAAGCATGACAAGGATCAAGAGATGATTTAGCAATGTTCTCGGCAAACATGTTGTCAACACGTGGATGATAGAAAGAATGATGCTTCAAATCTCGCAAGATGTGCTTGCACTTCGAGGACCGTCGATCTTAAACGCCATGGTTTTGATGATACCGTCCAACAAAGAGCCTAAAGTCCGACAACATCTACTCTATTTAGTGTTTAAATTACATGAGATAAATTTTGATGATAAACTTCTTTGACCGAGACTCGATCCCATGACCTCATGGGCTTAAGAGGGGTGCCCTACCAGTACACTAAATGGTGGGAGGATTAGTCTCCCTTTATATAATCCTTCTTAGCAGTACTGATTTGGCCCAAGTAGAGTTAGGTTGAATCAGAAATTTCCAAGTTAATTTAACGACCAGAGACTGATTGACCTTAGTTAGCGACCTAATGCCTAACACCCCTAGTTTTGTAGCCTTCTGGAGTAACTCCAGAGTAACTCCAGAGTAACTCCAGAGGTGGAGTAACTCCAGAGGATGAAGTGCATTTTGTATTCATCCTCTTCTTGATTCCACCAGAAATTCCTCTCTAGCATATCTTGTTGATTGATGGTGCTCTGAGGCAGTAGAGCATCCTTTATCAAAGTTGTACACTCAGCTGTGAGAAATGATCTTTCTCTTCCATCTTGCTAGTCCTGTCTGAATTTTATATATAGAAAGATGCACGTTGATTTGGGTTAGGAGGGAATCAACGTGCATCTTTCTATTTACAACAAACTCTCCAAGTGGCAAACTAACCTCTTATCTCAAGTTGGTCGCTCAACTATAATTTTTACAATTGCGTCAGCCATTCCGCGATACCAAATGCAGTGCTTTGCCATCTCCAAAGACATTTATAACATCATTGAGTCCCTTCAGAGGACTTTCTGGTGGGGAAAATCCAAAACCTTTCACACAATCAACTGGGCCGCAATTTGTAAGCCACGCAAATTAGGAAGTCTTGGTCTTCGTCTCCCTAACCTTGATAATCAAGCCTTTCTTAACAAAATCAATTGGCGTCTTATTAACAACCCCCAATCGGTTTGGGTTCAGGTATTCAAAGTCAAATATTTCCTTCAATCTGCTAAACCCACCGCCCCAAAAAAAAACCATTCTTGGCCTTGGAAAACGATCAGCAAACAGTTCAGCCAAGTGAACAATTTGGTCTTCTGGGATGTCAATAAAGGCGAGCATATTAACATCTGGCAAGACCATTGGATCCCCAATCCCCCCCCCCCTCCCCTCCCATAGCTAACCAGAGCAACTCTAACCTCACTTGGGTTGCCCAACTCATTAATAATAACAACTGGAATACTAACTTGATTAATAGTTGTTTTGATAAGGAAACAGGTAGTGTTATTTTAAGTATTCAACTGCAGGCTGACAAAGAGGACGCTGCAATATGGTCTTTAACCAAATCAAGTAAATTTTCGATCAAATCTATGTATAATTACTTGAGAACAGGCAGTAACGAACCAATGCATGACGCAACAGACTGGTTTTTCATTTGGAATATGAACACGATACTGCACATAAAACTATTCCTACGGAAATGCTGCACTAATAGCTTACCAGTTAGAAACAAAATCGGTAAATTTATTGACAATATATATAAATGTATTAATTGCAGTGCTAACGAATCTTTAGACCATGTGATGTTACACTGTGACTACGCTAGAGCTATATGGTTTCACTTCCAGATACGACCAGAACACTTAACCACAGTTTCACAATGGATCCAACAATGGAAACTATTAGATGAGGAACATACTACTCTATATGCAATAATACTTTGGTTTATATAGAAAGCAAGATGCGAAAATTGCTTTCAATCAATTAAGCAAACCCCCTTTCAGATCATTGAAAGAATCAAGCAAACATCTACCACACGACTGAAAATTGAATCTATACTAACAAACAAACGAAAGGAAAAACCAAAGCAACAACAATGGAGGCCTCCATCGACACCATTCCTCAAGATTAACGTAGATGCTCCATTTCTAAAACTTACAGAACCGGCTGGAATTGGATGTATCATTCATGATGAGAAAACAAATTTTGTTATAGCAGCAGCAGATACAGTTCGTGGTTAAAATGCAGAAGAATGCGAAAGTTTAGCCCTTCACTTCAGTCTCATGTGGGCAATTCAACTTCATATCAAATACGTTCACATCGAAAGTGATAATCTTAACCTTATCAACTTCGCCAATAACCAAAGTGATGGTCTTCATTGGCAATCGAGACGAAACATTCTACGTCTCTGGCACTCATGAATCAATTTACAGAAATTGTCTTCACTCACGTACCCAGAGAATGTAATTCTAAAGCAAATGCACTGGTAAAATGGGGTAGAACCAATGCTCAGAAGAAAATTTGGAATGTAGTTCCACCGTTTATTTCTGCTTTAAATTATTGTGCTTTGTAAGGATGGTTGTTTTTAGTTTAATTTCCTCATCAAAAAAAAAAGATGCACGTTGTAGCTACGTTTTCTTATTATATTTTTTTTCGACTGTAGTTATTCAGAAAATAACTTACAATAATAAAGTAAATAACAAGATTGGAAATTTAGATGTTTATTATATTTTTGTATTTATTTTATTAGTTAACAAAAGATTCCAATTATTAATTTATGAGTAATTTCACAAACAAATCTGCTAAACAAAAGTCACACGGACTAGATAACAATTCCTTTCAATAAAATGCTTTAATATAAAAGTTTGGTTCACATGGGGATATATAATATATTTAGAGGTGATTTTTTTTGTTGAAAGATTTAAAAGTGATTTATCGTATTAATTTTGAATAACTTTTGGGTGATTCAATTTTGAGGGAAACATTAATTATCACCTGTTTGATGTAATAAGAGAAGAAAGTATTAATATTAAAATCAAAGGACAAATTAATTTGTTCTCTGGAACTCAACCAATTAGTTGAGTGGTGGTTTCTTCTATTTATACAAATTTGAGGGTACTTCTAAAGGCACCGGACCAAAAAGTTGTTAGCGGGCGGCCATTTTGTTGACTCGGGTCAATGACCATTAACCCAAATTCTCTATAAACACCGGTTTTTAAGGTGAACGTCAACGTTTGATTCTTCCATCTTCTTCCAAAATAAAAGGAATATGATGTATGTATACAAGGCATGGCCTCAAGTTCTTTATGGTGCCTGAGATTGACCATAGCCAAACGTGTCTGTTGTTTCGTGGAATTCTCACAAACGAGAGACTGAGAGAAGCTACCAAAGCTCCACCAAAAACAGGTGAAATCGAGTGGGGAAATAAATTGCTAGTATACACGAAAAAGCCAAAACTAGTGAACAAAGGTATATGCTTTTATTGCACGCCTAGACTAGTAGACTAGTGCACCTTAAAAGGAAATGTAAACTACTTTTCTCTTGTATTTATGTAAATAGAGTTGCTAATAGCAAAGCCGATGAACTTGTTAAGAATACTAGAAGTTTGAGAACTCCACAAGAATGGCGATCTGTGTGTCCAATCTTGTAGTAGGAACGGTCCTTTTGTACATATTCTTTTGGTTTTATTGGATCAGTTCTTTCTTACAAAAAAAAACTACTTTGAAGCAAGGAATGAAATTTCGGTTTCGGTGGAAATTTCGGTCGGTCCAAAAGTGGAAACGTTTCGTAGAAACGTTTCGGTCAGTGTAGAAATCTTACAAATTTACAGAAATTATAGACATATGATGCAATTATGTATAACAAGATTATTAAACCATAATGAAGCACAAAAATGATGTTTAACATTATCCATTAGTTTGAGGGAGTATTAACAAGTATACAATTACTTCCGGGGGTAAATTGAATAACTTTTTGGCTATAACACCCAAAAGATAACATTCTTACTGATAATATTAACAAATTATCTTGGTTTAAGAAGGTATCGTCAATTACTCCATTACACAGTTATATCAGGGGTGTTACTAAGATAAAATCAATTTAGGCAGTTAAGTCATGGCACAAAGCATTCAAATAGATTTACAAAGCATTCAAAATATAATATAAAAATCAAGAGAGATCTAAGAGAAATGAAGATGAAAAAGACGAAGGAAGGATATGTTTCTGGTATTAGTTTCTCCAGGTTTTTTTGCTTGATTTCTACTATGTCGGTCAAAATTTCCATCATGTCGGTGGAAATTTCGATATTTCCAACCATTTCGGTGGAAATTTCGATCATGTCGGTGGAAACTATGCAAGAAATAGTTGTAACTGTTACTTCGTGCACCTAATCTGATTTTAGGAAATATTTCGCGAAATTTCGGTGAAATTTCGGGAAGTTTCATTCCTTGCTTTAAAGGCTATAGTTAATGAATCAATGAAATCGAGGCAAACACAACAACTATTTAAAGTGGCACTCGTAGGGACGCAGAGGTGTGGTCAAGTTTTTGAGGAGATTGAGATTATGGTAAACTTTTGGTAAGTCTAAGTCACTAGGTGATTCTCATGTGAAGGTTTTCCTTCAAATTGATTTTCAAATCGTGAGATTTGGATGAAAGTTAGGGTTAAGTTAGACGGGGGCTTACAGATTAGACCGGTGCTAACATAGAAATTAGCTGTTGGGTCTGGTGCTAATTGGGTCCACCCATTAACAGCTTTAACCCGGTATCTTTAGAAGCACCATAAGTTTGATTACAAAGGATAAAGATAAGTACTGATCTAAGTTGTTACAAAGAGAAAAGATAGATATAAATAAAATAACTATAACTAATCAAGTAACTAATCTGTTTAGATAGGAGACTTGGTCCATCTTGACCCATTCTTCACATGTATATCCCTACATGATGGAATTTGAATTGTTGTACACCTCATCCATTCGGTTGATTTCATCTCCACGTATGCATGGAATTCTTCAATTAATACCCCCCTCAAGGTGGAGCGGGAGGAGAAACTTGACACACACCCAACTTGCTAAGTAGACGTTGAAATTGTTCGGACCCAAGTGGTTTCGTGAAAATGTCAGCCGCTTGGTCGGTTGATCGAATATAAGTTGGAGATATTAGTCGAGATGCAATTTCCTCCTGAACAAAATGACAATCTAACTTGATATATTTTACACGCTCGTGAAAAACCAGATTTTCTGCAATGTGAATAGCATCCATGTTGTCATAATATACCATGAATGGTTGACTAACTGGAACATGGAGATCAATGAATAAATATCGAAGCCATTGCAATTCAGCAGTTAGGCTAGCGAGGGCCCTATATCCTCCGCAGACGAACAAGACACAATAGGTTGTTTCTTAGACTTCCAGGATAGAGGACTTTGTCCTAACATTGTGAAGTATCCAGTAGTCGATCGACGAGTGATAGGACAACTAGCCCAATCAGAGTCAGAAAAACCAATGAAGGAGAGAGAGCTAATGGAAGAAAGAAAAATACCATGGCCTATTGTACCTTTGAGATATCGAAGAACACGAGTAGCTGCATCTATGTGAGAGGTACGCGGGTTTTGCATAAACTGACTTAAGTAATTGATAGAAAATGCAAGATCTTATCGAGTCACTGTAACATATAATAAACGACCAATGAGATATCGGTATCGTTGTGGATCCTCGAGAGGGTCACCATCCGTTGGAAGAAGCTTTGGATGTTGATCTATCGAGAATGAACATGGCTTCACTCCTGTAAGGCTAGAATCTTTTAATATATCCAATGTATACTTGGAACAACAAAACGTGAACATACGTAATCTCTTATATAAGTTGGTTGTCGTAAATCTCTTACGGAGCGGGTTGGAACATTAATTAATACCTGTGGTAGTTGGTGAATTTGAATCATATGAGACCTCATGTGGTGTATCAATGAGTTGTTCTGAGACTTCAGGAGAAGATGTTGTTGGAAGAAATTCCAATATATGTGGGCTCACATATGTATAGACATGTGTATGGCTATCTCAGTAATTGTCAAGTCGTAAAGTGGTCTATATGGATTGACTTGACTAGTGGGTATCAAATTGTCATGGAATAAACGTGTAGAGACCATTAAGTGATTTCTAATTTGATGAGGGGCCAAATTAGAAATAAAAGTCTATAAATAGGGGTTATGGTCCCCATTTGGGCTTCTTCCCTAATCTCAACATTTTGGTTAAGTGTGAAATCCCTTCATCACAAGAGAGATTCTAAGGAGAAGAAGAACCAAGTGGAAGATCAACCCTACCCAACCATCTTTTAGCTATGGATCAAGGTACGCTTCCGTGATTAAGTTTAATCTCTTTGAATCTTGTGGAGGTATGTGTAGTTTAGATTATACATGTCATATTCAATGGTATTTGTATATGGTTATATGCATGTATAAGGTTAAATATTTACTAACAGATGTCATTAGAAGATGGTCAGGTGGCGTATTAAAAGTTGAATTTGATAAATCATCATCCAAGTTGTGGACAAAGGTGGGGATGAATTATATATAGAATCCAAGACACCATTCGAGTTATAAGGGAAGCGATCCTAAAAAAACTTCACATCCCGTGAATGATAAATTTGAGTAGATTCTAAGTCAAAAATATAGTAACCATTTTCACCAAATGGGTAACCGAAGAAAATTCCTGGTTTGGCATGGATCAAATTTATAAGATATTTTTGTGTTACGTCCAGAATACAGACAACTAAAGACTTTAAGAGAGGAATAATCTGGTAATTTTCCTAGCATCATCTCATGCGGAGATTTGTTAGATAAGATCGGTGTTGGCATTTTCTTTATTAAGTATGTGGAAGTTAATATACATTCACCCCAAAACTTAATTGTTAGATTCGCTTGGAAGCGCAATTCTCGCGCTGCATTTAGAAGATGACGGTGTTCACGTTCTACAACTCCGTTTTGTTGAGGAGTAGAGACGCAACTTGTCTGGTGAATAATACCATTGGATACAAACCAAGATTGAAGATTTATTTATAAGAATTCACTTCCGTTATCAAAACAGAAAATTTGGATTGGAGATAATATAGTTGATTTGGATTTATAGGAAATTGTTTTCATAGATTTGCAGTACTGATTCTTCACAAAATTAAAGAAATAGTTTAAGTATTTCATGGTATCTGATTTTGCTTGCATGAGAAAACCCCATATACATCAGGTGTAGTCATCCACGATTGGAAGAAAATAACGTGCATTGGCGAGAGAGGGAGCTGTGAACGACCCCCATATATCAACATGCAATAATTGAAAAAAAAAAGAAAAAGAACTAGAATCACTTTAATTAAAAAGAAGTTTGTTTTGTTTTGCCCGTGGACAAACAGTACAATCTTGACTACTAAAAGAAATATAACTAAATTGCTTTTCTAATAAATTCAAACGATCTAAACTAGGGTGTCTGAGGCGCCAATGCCAAACATCAAAGGAATAATTCATGCTAAGAAGTACGGGAGACCTACGAAGATAATATAGACCATCTATTTCTTCAGCCTGACCAATCAAAACCTTCGTCAGTAGGTCCTGAAAAATGCAATTAAGAGGTGAGAAAAGTGACGTGCAGTTTAATGATATGCATAATTGACTCGCGAAAAGTAAACTGAATTTGAAACTCAGAATATGATATACACGATCAATAAATAAAAGGTTAGAGAATACAATTTTACCAATGTGTTTAACTAAAAAATTAGATCCATTTGGAATTTGTACATAAGTTGATGGGGGGGGCTAGGTCATATGAAATAGAATAATCAAGGTAGGGAGATACATGGTTTGACGCACCACTATCAACTATCTAAGAAGAGGCGTGGTTAAAAAATAATACCAGCTAAATTAACCGATGCATGAGATGTTGCATCACTGTCTTTTTTTTATTAGAGATAGATTGTTATTGTATTCTTCTAGAGTGGGAATACGAGCAGTTCCTTGAGAATCTGAGTGGAAGTTGGAAGGAGAGGCATTAGGAGTGCCGACATATTGCTCGATTGGGGTCGAGTAATTAGATGTTGTTGCTAATGCTCGTGAACTACCATCTTCCTTAAATTAGTTAGGTGGATAACTGTTGGGTATTGTGGTGTCTATTAATGTCATTTAGCGGAATCTCAGACATCTCCTATCTAACATTAGTATGGTCCCTGGATCATCATGCATAAACTAATGATTAACTAAGTAAAACTAGATTATTACCTCAATCGCTAGTTTTTCCTCGAACCTTTCCAATCGCGTTGAGAACACCAAGAGCTCCAATTGTTGCTCCTCTACTTGGGACACCGAATGGAATACTTAATCTCCCACCTTGAAAGCAAGCTAGAACTCCAATGGTAGTTTGATAAGAAGAACACTTCTTCTTGAATGACTAGTTGATAGCTTTTGGGAATTAGCTTACTTTCTCTTCTCTACTTGATGTGGTAGAGTAAAAAAGCTATAAGAGAAATTTCACACCTTATTCTCTGCCCTAAGAGTCTTTGTATAGAACCATAATAAGAGACCACCTCTAATTTGGTTTCCTAAAAGACCCTTTGGAATAATATTAAAGAAATTGCCGAAAATAGCAACTAGTTGATATTTTCTCAATTTCTTGAGGAGGTGACGTCCAAACCCAACCAAAATTTTCAGATTTGATGTTCCTTATTAGAGGAACCGACCCTCCAAAAATCAGCCCAATCCGAGCCCTAAAAGTGCTCCAATCGGTTTAGGCCCAAAACCCATTTTTCAGGTCTTTTTGCTATCTTTGCCTAAACTTGTTTTAGGCCTATGAGATATATTTATAGGACTCTCCCATGATAATATATCTCACCCCACTAGTCATATCATCCGATTAAATAGTCATTCTTATGTGTAACCCGTTGTAGGATCCGATCGAAATTAGCCGCGAATTACTTCGTAATTCGGCGATCGTAGTTGGTTTCTAGCTAAACACTACGACCCCTAAATCAATCAGACTTGATGATCTTCTTCATCAATTGTCATATCCGACAAATTGCTCGCATTGCAATCTTGGTCGAAGGGCATCTCCTTCAGACTCCCACTTGTACTTAGAACAAGTGCAATGCTCGATTCCCGTGTCAATTTGTATCTCATCTGATACGTCATGTCATTCAGACTTTCTTGATCTCGAGTACAACTGTAAAAGACAAACAATTAACTTTTAATCCGTTTGAGAGTGGTCACACATTTTTCAGTTGCTACTCATCAAGTGGCCTTGAGACACTTTTCCTAACAGAATTCGGATGACACAATCGATTCTTGTGCTCTCACTTAACTTCATGTCTATCCTGTCCTCCCCAGTATCCGCCTTTATAGCATCCTTTTACGGCGCGACATTTAACGGAATCAAAGTCAGACATTCCTTACATAAAATGAGTAAAGCACTCATGTTTTGAGGAATCTCTCTAATTTTGTCAATGAGAAGCGTTTGACGTTCATCATGAGTGATGTTTTAAGGCTGAGGAATTTGATGAAAGACGGAGGAATGAGTGGAGCTCCATCTAGACCCTAATAACCATGGGGTTTACGTTGTTCTTTCTAACATGTATGTTGGAACTGGCAAATGAGAGGATGTTTTAAGGCCGAGGTATTTGATGAAAGACAGAGGTTTGAAGAAGATACCAGGATGGAGCTTGGTGGATGGTGACTAGTTTAAGTTTATAAAATACGGCTATCAGAAAACTACCTTATACCGTGAAAAAAGATCGGGAAGATGGACTTCCAACTGAAAATATGGCTCGAGATAGGTCGGAGGTGTATCTGCCAAAATATTGGGTGCATTGAGTCATCAATGGCCATGAAACAAAATGCCAAGGTCATGTACACACTACTTCTCACAATTTTGATTCATTATCTCATTATTTTGTTGCATACCTTAAATTACTAAAGAGAATATTGAAGATATGAGATAACTTGTTTTAGTCTTACATATGGGCTAGGTTTTCTCATCAGGTTGGGCCTCTAGGCTGGTTTGCCAAAGAAGCCTGAGGTGGTACTGGGTTTTAAGGCACCCAATAATGAAAAATGATGTTGTATTGAGATGGATGATACATCAGTGTGATTACCCATCTTCATACTACATAAACCGACACTAGATTAGAAACCATATGTGCATAATATCGAAAAGTACACGTAGTTTCATATTTAAATACAAGAACGGTTGCATATGGATTGAGAGTTGAGACTACATTACAATTCTTGGTGCATTATATGGAAAACACACATAATTTCTTATTCAAGTACAGTAACGACTCTACGTCTATCAAGACTACATTAAATACTCTAGCTGCGAAATATTTCTAACTTATTGATCATATTGGTACATAATGCCTTGCTCCAAGTTTTGAGCTAGGATACAATATAGTTATTCTAGGTAATCTCTTATTTTCGTCTTAAGATGCTAAAGTGGTGGGTGAGCAACTACCAATGGTACAAGCGAGCACATCCATGTATTCCCTCGTAATTGTGAATGAATCATAGACATTCCCATCTCTGCTCTTTTTGTATTCAAAGAGTAAAGAAGTGTGATTGAAAGCAGTCATCTTCACAAACCCAAAGTCATAATCTCTGTGTATACTCCACTTTGTCGGGGGGCCGGTTATGAAGGCTGAAAGATGACTTCCTCCACCTCCTGCCACGACATGTATCGTTCCGTTCCATAACCCCGAGAAATGTGACGTTTCTGAGTTCACACATATATTCTGCATTTTCGTACAAACATTAACATCAATCCCCTCTAAGATATGTATTATGTATATTAGTGATGCGTCTTATTCTGATTCACTACATTGTTGTTTTAAGTTATAGAAGAGACTCCATTCTATAGTCAAGACAATGTCTCATCTTAAGTATCTTTGTCGAGAAAATCGGGGACAAAATTGACATGGGAGCCGAAGATGGTTGATCTCTGCTCGAGTTTCTAATTAAGAGAGACCTCGTGGCACTTCAATGTCAGACATGCCCGATCAGGGAAACCTTTTCGGTTTCAATCTCAGTTGTCAACTTAGGGCAAAACATAAGTACAAGAAGCATTTTCGTCGCAGTAGAATATTATATCGAGTTGGTGGCTTACCTCATAAATTTGGCAGGTTCTCTCATAACTATGAACATGACCATAATAAGCAATATCAACTCTATATTTCTGCCATAGTTTTTGTAAACTACTTCTTCCCATGGGTTCTTCATATGATCCTTGTTGAGCATACCAAGCATTTGATGAATAACCAAGAACACGATGAGTAGCGAATATAAGCCATGGTTGTTTCTGTCTATCTGATGTCGAAAAACATTTCTCAATGAATGCATATTGCTCTGTTCCTTCTCTCCAATCATGTTCTGAATCTCCGATACTGTAAGATAAAATAAATATGAGAGGGAGAGAAGAGTTGTATTGATAGTTATTGGATTTAGCTATTACATCTTTGGCCCTTTATATAGGCTCTACAAGAGAGTCACAATATTAGCCCATCCAATGTGGGACTATTCATTCAAGACACTCATAGACTATCTATTCTCTAACACTCCCCCTCAAACCAATGTACTTATCAAGATTGATAAGTGCAATGGTTTGATACAATAAACTTCACTCATTACATTAACATTTAATAAAAAAGGCAAAACAACTTTTGTTCTTCTCTTGAATCAATGGTGATTTGGCTTCCTCCATAGGCTTCCTCCATAATACTCCCCCTCAAACTAATGGGACTTGCAAGTGTGGAAGACCATGAGTTTGAGTAGATTTTCCTTGATGATGCTTCAAATTCTTACTACTAATGTTGGTGTTGCTTTAATGTGTGTGCTTGAGGTAAATAAGATGTAGATTAGTTGTAGTTTTGGCCCACTTGGGCTTTAAACAAGAAAGAAGAAGCATGATAGCTAGGCCCACTTGAGAATGAGAAAGAAAGATGAAAAGAGAGAAAAGCTTAGCCTACTTGGGCTTAAAAGAGAAAAGAGAAAAACATAATAGATTGGCCCACTTGGGCTTGAAAGAGAAATAGTTGAAAGAGAGAAGCTTAAAAGCTTGGCCCATTTGGGCTTGAGAGAGAAAAGAAAAGCTTAATAGCTTGGCCCATTTGGATTTTAAGAAGAGAATAGATAGTCTATGAGTGTCTTGAATGAATAGTCCCACATTGGATTTTAAGAAGAAAGATTTGTAAGAAATTTAGAGTGAGAAAGGTAAAGTATGAAAAAGATTTTAGAGACACACTTGAACACACAACATCACACCAAGATATAGGCACCACAGTTCCCAAATAATTTTTTTTTTTTTTGAAAGCACCAAGTAGTTCTAGAGAACATCATTCTTAGGAGCACACAGGAGAAGCCCAGCAACTTTAACCCTTATGATCCGAAATCTTAAAAGCACCCACATAATAAGGAAATGAAGTGGAAACCCTAAGCAGCTGGCCTTCTTCTTCATCACTTTCTTTCACCCGAACATGAGCTCTTTGAAGAGAGAGAAAGGAAGAAAAGTGAAATGCATCAAAAACCAAGAACAAAACCATATCTCAAACCCATCCAAACTCACAAGACAAGTTATGAAACTGATTAACGCCCACTATCATCTTATTTACTGTTTGCTATAAGCAAATAATGTACTCTTTGTCCCTCTTAAAAATAATTCACTACAGAGATTTGGAACAAACTATTCCCATCACCATCTTTAAAAACCATTTGAAAAACAGTAAAGAAACTTTGAAGGTGTTTAAATAGCAACTTTGAAGGTTTTAGATAAATAGCAACTTTGAACCATTCAAAACAAGAGAGAGAAAGTAAAGAAATTTTAGAAAATGAAGATGAAGTAATATAAGAGAAAAGAAGATGAAGATGGTCTCTTAACAGTGAGGTTAAGAAAATGAGAGAAATTCAAAGATTCATATTTGGTTTATGGATGGATGATGAGGAAAAGAAGAAGAATAAGTAGGGAGGAAATGAGCTGGGATGAAATTAGAAGTAGTAGTAAGAGAAGTTGGAAAATGATTGAAGAACACCCACATCTAGACATCTGATGATGAGAAATTAAAAAAAAATAGAAATAGTGAGATGAGAGAGTGATGGATCAAACAGAGATTTTAGAAGAAGGGGTTTTTAGTATAATAATAAAAGGAAGAGATTTTGAAACATTTGTATAGAACAGCCACCAAGAAGAAGAAGTTCATGAGTAGAGTTTGGTTTTTGACATTGTGAATTTGAAAGGAAGGCCACCATGAAAGTTGAACAAATATAGTTGTTTGCTTTATACTCTTTTAGATATTCATCTCCTACTATTAACAAGTAGGGATAGATAGATTTAAGAGTTAAAGATTGATCTTCAATCCTTCAACCTTTAATGGTGAAAACCATTGTTGAAGACTTACATGAAGACTCAAAATCTTTGAAACTTGACTACTAAAAAAAAAAGATTGAACTTATTTAGATTGAAAAAGTAAACTAGAAACCTATTCCGGTAATACTCCGGCGACACTCCGGCGGACGGTAGCCATTGACGGACTACGCCGCCGGTTAATCGGAAACCCAAGGATCTAACTCTTTTAGAGTTTATAAGCTCTTGATACCATGTAAGATAAAATAAATATGAGAGGGAGAGAAGAGTTGTATTGATAGTTATTGGATTTAGCTATTACATCTTTGGCCCTTTATATAGGCTCTACAAGAGAGTCACAATATTAGCCCATCCAATGTGGGACTATTCATTCAAGACACTCATAGACTATCTATTCTCTAACAGATACAAAATCGAAACATTCCATAGTCAACAGAGTACCAATATTTAGCCCGATTTTCGGCGGGAACATAAAACATAGTTTCTGCTGGCACACCACATTCTCCACCCGAATCTGTTGTGTCGTAAAACGATCCTGAGTTCGGTCAATCTCGTTCGTGGTTTCCACTAAAAAAATCAAAATGATAGATTTCAAACTGTTTGTTTTTCTATGATTTCATATTTGAAGTAGTTCTTTTTATCTGAAAAGATAAAGGTGAGAAAGTAGAAATGCTCAAACAAACCTAGCCACCATGTAAGGAACAGCAGAAGCGATGGGCTCAACCATTTCGGTAAACTGGTCCCATTGAGAGATGAAACCATTTGCATATGGAAGGTCACCGATATGGAAAACAATATCGTAGTTACCCAAATCCGATGTAAGGGTGTCTGTCGTGTTCAGAGAACCTGGCTGGTAGTTTTGGTACTCATTTGAACCATCTCGTTCTGCCTGCATTATACGTTATATGATGTGAAACTATGCTATCTTCAGCTATATCCTGTGAAAATCTATGATAACCTACATTCAGGCACTGATGATTGATATCAAAGTCCATAAATAAAGATCTTTGTTAATACTTTACTCGATATATATATATATATATAGTACAGACCTTTCCAGTATCTCCAAAAACAATCACACGTTGAAGAGAATTCTGCCCTGGATATGGAGGTGCTTTGAAAGAGTAAAGTTTGCTCCATATATATGTTCCATTGTTCAATCTGTGCCCCAACTTGTATGTATATCTGCACATACATAAACACACATTTATATTGTTATATGTCAAGTTCATATAAATGGATTTCATCAAAAAAAAAAAAAAAAGTTCATATAAATGGGAATTTTCGTCACCAATTATGCATAATCGATGTGATAAACTTACGGGAGATTAGGCCACAAATTCTTTAAGAAACTTGTATGGAAGAATCCTGGTTCTCTCCAACCTACTGTTCGAGCAGGTGGTCCTGACAGGCGTTCCATATAATACGATATAAATATAAATTGTATATAACATAATAAGTCTGGTTGAAAGATTGGTGGTGAAGGTGAAATAAATCATACCACACATGCTGGTGCGGGTGAATGTTAATGTCCCAGCGGGAGAACGTGTTTTCTCTTCCCCTTTGATTCCCCATTCAACGAAAGGAATCGATTCATCTATGTCATAATCACTTGTCCATGTTACTGTCATCTGCATTGATATATAGGTTAGAAGCCTATAATCGTTTTTGTAAGAAAGAGTATATAATATGATATAAATGAAACGAATAGGGAACTACTTACTTCGTCCCATGACTTTCCGATTGCTAGACGCGGATAAAGAGGCGCCTTTGGGTTTGCAAATGCAATCTTATTCGAAACCGCTATTAACTTTGGCTGCAAATTTTGAACCAAACTAGGGTCAATATCATCCTCAAAGATTCGTCGATTCAAATGAATATTTTTTTAACTAATTGTTTATCCAAGAATCTCACTTCACTAAGTGACTCTATTTATTGAGTGAAAGAATAATTTTTTTACCTTAGAGAGGCCACCCGAAAATAAACCAAAGGCAAAGTCGTATCTCTGATTGATAAGCGGAATCTCAAAGATCCACTTCCAGTCTTTACATAGTTTGGAGTTGAGTGATTCGCAAATTGGTACTGAAATAATACAAGTTAAACTTGTGAGAATAGTTCTATACGGGACAACAAGGATATTTAACTCCAAAACTAAGCAGTAAGAGGAGAGTAAATTTCATAAATACAAACCTTAATAGGGGCAGAGACCAATAATGGAGTGAGGAAAGCTGGAGTCCCCATAGTGGGATCATATGTGGAAGCACTACAATAATAATAAAAGTAATTCTGTAAGTTCAAGAAAATAGAAGGGGGAATACAAGTAATTAGGGGAATAAAATAGAAAAAAAGTAATTTAATTTTGTCAAAATAAAAAGAAAATTAAAGTTACTTGAATATGGATGGAGAAAAAACTGCCACCCAATCTTCTGGTGAAGGATTCGGATGTACAAATTTAACAGTCATCCATTGACTGCTCTCTCCCTGTCGAACCAAAAAACAATCAAAATCAACTGATTTTTTGGTATAAAGGTTTCATCCCATGCTAACAATTTTTTGTTTCGCCCTATATTCCTGTGTCAATTTCAGTACCAAATTACTTATGTGCACTGATTTTATCGCCTCCTGTGGGCAACATTTAGCTTATCATTATTACCACTATATTATTATTTAT
Organism: Eschscholzia californica; assembly: GCF_041429995.1. NCBI lineage: Eukaryota > Viridiplantae > Streptophyta > Magnoliopsida > Ranunculales > Papaveraceae > Eschscholzia > Eschscholzia californica. The sequence continues at coordinate 10,017,625 of NW_028238461.1, read as the reverse complement.
TCATTATTCGTGAGTTTTTATTTTTATTTTATACTAATTAATAGAAAACAGTTTTTATTTTTATTTTTATTTTTATTTTTATTTTTATTTTATACTAATTTCAGTACACCTACTAGTCCATCACTCAACAAACCAACATAAAGGAGAATAGTTTTATTTATTTTATTTTAACATTTGATAGAATATTCAAGAGAATAAGTGAATAACAATCGAAAAAAATGGAATTATCTTGTTTTAATTTGGACTACTGTTTTCGTAGTATTGAGCGATCTGATCCTAATTAATGAATGGATCAAAAACCCAAGATATTCTTTGTGACCCGGGCTTTAGAGAAAAAAAAATTGTTGAATTTTATTTGACTTCGTTAACGATTGTATATGTTTTACAGTAAATGTTCAACTCTAATAATTATCTAGTATCTAACATTAAAATAAAAAATATTTGTTGTTTAACATATGCCTTAAATAAATAAATAAATACTCGTACTGATATTTCTGGGAGATATGTATTTTTATTGTGTCGAGCGAGTCATTTTGGGAGAACCCGTCTATACACACATTTCTAAACAATCAAACATATAAAAGTCCCTCTTGCATCCATTACAGTGGTTGATTTTTTAGAATTTTGAAAAGAAAACTTATGTATTTTGATATATGAATTATTCAATCTCAAACTTCTTATTTTAAATATGCAATTTATTTTATTTTCGCGTGGGTCTTCGTCCTTGTTCCATCTCTCGTCCTTCTTGTTTTTAAAAAGCATTTAAAAGGAAATAAATATCTCTGCAAAGATAACAATAATGTCTCTGTCAATAAATTTTTGATTTTTCTACATGGAAGAAGAGATGTCTAGGTGCACATAGAGAAGCTAGATTAGCTTGGGACTTGATCTATTGGAAAATGACTATAAATTCCAAACGGAATCCCGACCGAGTATGTGGTCAGGGTCAGATTTAGTGAGATAAAGTGTTTGTGTCCAAACTTGCAAACCATGAAACTTCTATATGTCTATGTGGGACTAATGTTAGAGATCTGGCCTCAAATACTTGTTAAAATAAAAAGGATAAGTGGAGTTAATTAGTTGTTACCTTCAAACCAAGAACGTTAGGATAAGCTTTGATGCAGGGGCGGAACTAGGATTTCATGCCAGATAGGGCAAGCCTAAAATCTCTATAAAGTAAACTCCTATTTGTAATGTGTGTTGGCCTTACAAAATCTAACACAAACACGAGACAATAGTCTAAGGAAATCCTTTCGTATCATGATTTTGTACATTTATCTTAATAAGTTAATAATCCAACTTAACAATAGAAGTGATCTTTTAACTTAGATTTACAAATTAACTTTTTTTTTTGATGAGATAGATTTACAAATTAACTTAACATTAGATAACTCAATTGAGTACCAAACATCGACATCGATAGATTCTTTATCAACTATTATACATCTTAAAGAAAAAAAAATTGTATATTATTAATCATTAGTCTAAGATCTTTATATTATAATTACTCAATTATACTTTTTATGTTGAAATAATTACTCAATTATACTTGAAGTAAACAAAATTATATACCCAAAAGTATACACAAGCAAAAATTGGATTTTCTCTAGCAATTATACTTGAAACCAAAATGAAATAAAAAAGAGAAAATGGGTGGCAGAGGGATTTGAACCCCTGTCTTAGCCTTGGAATGGTGCAGACTCCACCACTGGAGCTACAGGAAGTGTAATTGATATTAGTAGCTTGAACTACATATGTGGAGATCAGGCCGGGCAACTGCCCAGTCTGGTCTCCACATAGTTCCGCCCCTGCTTGGATGGAAGCATCATCATGAAACCCAAGTTCAAGATTGTGCATTAAGATCTTGGATAATGGTTGAACACCCATCAATTCTTCATGAGTTGAGTAGTAATCTTGACTTCCATGAACATCCAAAGACAAACATAGTAACAATAAACACACCAAAGAATTGAGAGATAAACTCTTCATGTCACCAAATTCTTGATATGATGATTTTGATTTCTCTATCTATGAGGTTGAACTATATTTATATATAAGGGCCTTGGCCTTGCTACCTATCTACCTCGTGGGATCATACTCTCTCTAGTCTCCTTTTTCTCTCTCTACCACAAATATGTAGAGCATGAGAGTGTTCCCAAGAAAATCCCAACAAGCTGAGGTGGCCTAATCTCCCTTTGCATAGATGAAAATATTTGACAGGATGACTCTTAGATCATGATCTCTAATTTAGCTCACCTAGAGTTGTTGTAATGAAATTAACAATTAGGCTTATGACCCTTTCCTTAATCATTATTAAATTAACATTAAATAATTAAGTGTGATGCACAAGGGCCAAGGCTTAAGGCTACTCCCTATAAGGGTTAAAGACCGATCCCTCCCACATTCTCCCTCAAATTTGCCTCAAGGGAGGCGCTTTTAACAGTTATAGGGGGCGCCTCTGTAATATCCCATGAATAAGTATCTAAAGGGTTCAGACCATCCCCTGTCTAAGTTGTCCGTTCTGCCTGAAAAAATGAATTTTCTCTTCCATCTTGCTAGTCCTGTTCTCAATTTTATATAAAAAATGGTGCACGTTAGTTACGATCTTTTTTTTATTTTTTTGTTGCTCTAATTATTTACAAAATATTTAACATTAATAAAGTAAATAACGAGATCCGAAATTTAAATGTCTATTATATTTTTGTCTATGTTTTATTGGCTAAGAAAAGATTTCAATTATTAATTTATGAGTAATTTCACAGATAGATCTGCTAAGAAAAAGTAACATGGAATTCCTTTCAACAAAATGTTTTAATATAAAAGTTTGGTTCACGTGGGAAATATAATGTATTTAGAAATGATTTATAGCTATATTAAGTTAAAACAACTTTTGGGTGATCCAATATTGACGGAAACTCAAATTACCACATGATTGATATAGGATAAAAGAAGAAAATATTAAAACTCATAAATCAACGTATCTGAACTTACTAATTTCAGAACAAAACAATTATCACAAGTGTTGTTAATGCGCCCTTATTCCATCAATACAGAGAATGCAACGTACAGGTTTATAAAAGACTATCTTGGGGGAGTCATTGAAAACCCCAAGCAACGTACAATTTATGATGATCCCCTCTTAATAAACATACCACGGGAAGAGGCTCAAAAGTTTTATTTATACACATTTTAAAGTAAATCAATAATAAAATGCACCTTGAACAATACATTTTGAAAGATCAAAAACAAATGATTTTTTTTGTTGTTGAAACATAACTGATAGATCTGTTTAGTGTTCAATAGTAATCAAATTAGGGTTGATAGAGTTATATAGCACCTTGAACACTAATTGAAATTATAAATAAATGTCGAACTTTCCGTAACGATTATAATACTTTTAGGCAGGTCATTTGGGGAAAAAAAAGTCGAAGTACAAAATATTAAGAGGAGGTTGAGACTTTTGTCAATTTTTATGAGGAAACAAAAGTTCTTCTTCTACATCTTCTCCCATCCGACCATCGAGAGAGAGAGAGAGAGATATCTGAGAGAGAGGGAGATGGTCGGAGGTAGCCTGAGGAGAGAAGAGAGAGACCTGAAAAACAAATGTTAACAGCAATTGCAGTTTACCGCCGACTCTTACTAGGTATCAAGAAAATGGTTTTTTTTTAACGGGGTTCTGGGGAAAACAAAATGTTTTGTCTAAAATTTTCTACCCAAAATCTTGTACTCTGTAATTTTTTTATTTCCTCAAGACATTGACCATATTTTTTATGTTGTGTTGAGCGAGTCACTTTGGCCGAGAGCGTGTAAATGAATACAATTCTATACAACACATTCTAAGCTTTGAACTTACAAGATCTCTCTTGAATCCAGTGCCAGTGTAGTGGTTGTTTTTCTTAGCATTTTGAAAATAAAGCTTGTGTATTTTAAAATATGAACAATACGATTTATTCAATCACAAAGTTCATATTTAAAACACGCAATTCGTTTTATTTTCGTGTGAGGCTTCGTCTTTGTTCCGTCTCTCATTTTTCTTCAAAGCATTCAAAAGAAAATAAACATCTTTGCAAGATAACAACAATGTTGTGAAACTAAGGTTTCGAAGATGAGAAAGAGAAATGAGATTAGGGTTTCAATTATGTTATTCATAACAGATTTGTGTTCTCTCTTTTCTCTCTCTAAATATTTCTTTTCTTGTATACATAGAAAGTGCAAGTGATTGAAATGAAATCGAGTTCATAGAGATTTCTTACAAATGTCTTTGTCAATCAAATTTCTATTTTTCTACCATGAAGAAGAGATGCCCACAATGCACATAGAGAAGCTAGATTAGGTTGAGACTTAATGTAATTAGGTATGTCAAAATCCATTTTTAGCCACAAAACTTGTGTACCTCCGTGTGGGATAAATAGGAAAATTGTTATAATCCCAGCATTTTAAACCCTAAATGGACAAGTACAACTGAACCACAATTAGAAAACAAAGGGAAACAATAAAATATGGACCGTTCACTCTCGTGATCAAGTTGTGTTTGTCCACTTAGTGGGTTGAAAATGTTGGATTGTATGGCACCCGGTATTTGTTACAGCGATTTGGGGTCAAATATTTACTCAAGTAAAATAACTTTTTCTACTTGCTTTCATAAATAAAAGTGCATTAAGATCTTGGACAGTGGTTAAACATGTTAAGTTTGTAGTCATCCAACTCAAAATCAATTAGCAATGAATGGAGAGGACTTATACATTATATTCTTGGTTGCTAGTTACCCTAACACGTATTCTTTGTTTCGGATGACATGGAGCACGTGTGACTTTTAAGCCTATCACTTGTGGGCCTAGCTCTGATACCATGTTAAGTTTGTGGTCATCTAACTCAAAATCAATTGACAATGAACGGAGAGGACCTATACATTATATTCTTGGTTGCTAGTTACCCCTCCTCCCATGTGAGACTATTCTCACAGAACACCCATCAATTCTTCACGAGTTGAATTGCAATCTTGACTTCCATGAACATCCAAAAACAAACATAATAGCAATAAACACACCAAAGAATTGAGAGATAAACTCTTCATCTCACCAAATATTTTTTTTTTTATGAGATATGTCACCAAATACTTTTTTTTTTATGAGATTATTGAGATATGTCACCAAATACTTTTTTTTTTTTTGTTGAACTATATGTCACCAAATACTTTTTTTTTTTTTTTTTTGATGAGAGAATGTCACCAAATACTTTTTTTTTTTTTTTTTCGTTGAAAATGTCACCAAATACTTGATATGATGATTTTGATTTCTCTATGTTTGAGGGTGTACTATATTTATAGGGGCCTTGTTACCTAGCTACCTCATAGGCTCATACACTCTCTCTCTCTATCACTCTGGTCTGCTTTTTCTCTCTACCTCAAATATATAGAGCATGAGAGTGTTTCCAATAAAATCCCAACAAGCTGAAGTGGACAGCATAATCTGAAAAGATTTTAGATTTGGCAAGATGACTCTTAGATCATTCTTAACATTAACACACCAAGAGTTGTAGTGAAATTGACAGCAAAAGTTAGGCCCACTTCAAAACAATTACTAACAATTAGCAATTAAGCTGATGAGCTTTTCCTTAATCATTCTTAAATTAACATTAAACAATTAGGTGTGATTAACTAGGCGACACATAAATCTTATTTGTTGGGTGACGTAGAGCAATTGTGGCAGTTAACCTACCGCGTCTAGACTTAAGTATGATATCATGTTGAGTTTGAGGACACCCAATTCAAAATAATTCACAATGAGGAGGTAAATCCTACATGTTGAAACAATAACCCCATCCACCTAAACCGGTCAAAATTATGCTATATCCTAGCCTAGAGTCTGGCAAAATGTCATTGTTGACATTTTTAATTATACAATTTTCATTTTTCTATATGAGACTATTCTCATACAACACATCTTATGTTTTAAAGTAATTTCACTGCAAGATATTTTTTTCGAGGAATATTACAAAATATGCTCAATCTAAGTCAAACTGTATTTCAAATCTAATTTGGCTGATCATAATCAACTTTATAATTGATTGGGTAACTTTAAAAGTGTCTCCTTAAAGTGTTATTTGTGTCATTTTACTTCACACTCCCCTCTAAAATTTGTCTCAAGGGAGCTCCAATAAGATTTTGGGGCTCCTTTAAAACTACCCTAATGGGTTGAAATCTACACATTTAAAAAGTGCACCACAATTTGAGAACGAGTAAAGAAAATATAATTGATACTATAACCTAGGGGTGGGAATCGGTCCGGACCGGTCGGTATCGGACTCTAACTTCATCGAACCGGTTGACTCGGACATAAACTGTTGGTGACCACCTATTTACTCGGGCGGACTCGGACGGTGACTCTCAAGAATTCTTTGTCCATTGACCGTCCAAGACCGTTTACTTTACCGGTCCAGTCGGACACCGGACGGTCTCGGTCCGGACTTTCCAATAAATTTACTTAATTCAGAACTTTATTTTTATTACCACAAACAAAATTACTTACAAATGAAGATGTTTAGCCAAGAAATCAAAAGTAAATATAAAAAAGAAAAAACACAGTGGATCATCATTTGACAAGATATAATTAAGCCATGCACTAATGTTTGGTCTTCCAGAGGACTATATGACTATAGCCAACGATCATCATATATTCATATGTCTATAAAATTCAACGGTCAACTTCTAAAAATGAGGACAGTTTAGTCGGTCAACCTATTCGGTCACTCGTACCGGTCGGTCAGCGGTCGGTCCTTCGACATAGAATTTTGACCGTGACCGTCCGTCAATTCTTTCGGGCCGGTCGGACTATGACCGTTATGACCATCGGGTGTCTATGGACACTTTTTATCTCGGTCGAACGGGTCGGATAGCGGTCTTCCGGATCTTTTTCCCACCCCTACTATATCCTATGGACCAACTTGGGCCTCGCCCGTCATGCTAACTTTATTTTACAAAATGCATGTTTTAGTTGAGCCAATGCGTTTTCTTTTTGTTTGTTTATTATACTTTTTCTCGGTGACTCTAATAATTCACAAAATATTCTACATAAATAGAATAGATAACAAGATCTCAAACTTTGATGTTTAAAAAATATTTATTATATTTTTGTCTACAATTTACTTGGCTTTCCCATTAGGCTTAGGATTTATGTCAAATTAAATTTGTGAATATCATGTCAAAATAATTCACAATGAATTTGGTTCATAGATATTCTTTTAGGCATTCTAACCTTCCAAGTCACAGGAGATGTGAGGCCTATATAAAATTTTCCTTCTCAACAAAATCACCATTGAATGGAGAAAGGGTGGGCCTATATATTTAGAGGCGCCCTCCGGGAATGTACCCATTAATATAAGACTCTTCTGTCTGATCTTGCTTTTTTTGCCTATCTCAAATTTTTAAGATGACAAACTCAACATATAAAGTAATCTCAACTTTTATTTTCCTTAATTCCTCATCATCTAATTAGTGATCAACTTATGTCAATTGTTTACTTGTTTTTTTGTTTTGGTAGTTGGTACTCAACACTCAAAGTATCTTCTCACTATCTCCTCTTTGTTTTTTTCCTTAACACTTTTTGTTTTTAATTAATCCTACCTAAATCCATTTGAGGGGAAGACACATGAAAGAGATGTATCACCTCAAATCTTATCAACAAGTCAAAAAATAGAATAATAGTAATGGTAAGGTAAGTGAGGTGACATGTCATGTTTGATGATTTTTTTTTTTGTTGAAAAGTCATGTTTGATGATTTAGATGAACCTTATTTATACACCAAATATATAGTTGTATCTATGATGAAATTTCAACTTATTTCTCCACTTAAAAGTGTATTCAACTTCAAATATCTAAAGATATTAACAAAAATATTATTTGATTCGAAAATAAGAATCGATTGCAGTCGAAAGCTGATGTGGTCGGTTCTCGCTGATCATGAGAGAAAAACGTACTGACCAATGAGAATACACCACATTATGTCTCAAATATCAAATTATTATTAAGAAATATAACCGGATTTGTGCCTTTAGAATATTTCAAATTTCCTATTTAAAAGGCTATAAATTATGACACTTAGAGATGATTCAAATATCTAAATATGAAACGGTTGCTTTAATTTAGGAGAGAGTCCTTCCTTTTTTTTTTCTCTTTATCTCTTTTACTTTTGAAATTTAAACTAATTGGAGAGGGAAAAAATTGGATTAAGAAGGTGACATGAAAACAATTTTAGCTCAAAAAAAATTCTTCAACCCAAAGGTTCAAAATCAACTACCTCTGTCAAATCTTGTCTTTTAAGCAAAACTCACAACCAAAAGCTTCCATATCTCACTTCTAAAGCTTCCCACCTTCTTCCTCTATCTCTCTCTCTAAACCCACAAAGGATTTCATTGATTCATCTATCTATCTTGAAGAGACAGAATAGGAATGGGTTCATTTGGAACACCAATCAAAATGTGGCCTAGTTCTTCTCCTTTGCTTGAGACATCTTGTGGGTATTTGCTTCAAGAATTGAAGGTGGGTAATTGGTAAAATACATCTATGTTTTAATGGGTTTTTTTTTATTTGTAGTTATTGATTGATTGATTGATTGGTTATATAGTTGATATGGGATGAAGTTGGACAAGATCAAGTAGAGAGAGAAAAAACACTTTTAGAACTTGAACAAGAATGTTTGAAGGTTTACAGAAGAAAAGTGGATAATGCAAATATTTCAAGAGCTAAACTTCATCAATTATTATCTGATTCTGAATCTGAATTGACTCATCTTCTTGTCTCTCTTGGTGAACAATCTCTTCCTGCAAGGGTAATTTTACTTTAACTTCAAACATCTTAATTTCTCCTCTTGTACAAATGGACAACAAAATTAACAGTCTGGTTTTATCCAAATTTTTATTTTCATTTTTTTGTCCTTAACATGGTAGACTTGTCCATGATAGGGCCATCGGCAAGTAGCCCACGGGTTTAATCCGCGACCTTTTCATGTGAGAGATTTGTATGTGCAGACGAAACACCTTGTGAGACTAGCAAGTTTATCTATACACGTAACAAGTGTGTGTTATAGCAAAGTTGACCCACTAGTTAGACTTGTAATGTGAGATATCTGTATATACAGCCGTATTGGGTTTATCTATATACACGTAACAAGTGTGTGTTATAGTAAAGTTGACCCACTAGTTAGACTTGTAATGTGAGACGTCTGTATATACAGCCGTATTGGGTTATTTGTTTGTACGGAGTTTTTGAGAATGGAGAGCATTTATCTTCTATCAATTAGTACAATCCAACTTTGAACTTATTGATGAAAAACACTTGAAATAAGAAAGAATTAACTTAAGTTGAAATATCATCTTGCAACAGCCAGAGAAAGTTGCAGGAACATTAAAGGAGCAACTAGATTCCATAACTCCAGCCCTAAGAGAGATGCAACTAAGGAAAGAAGAGAGAGTTAAACAATTCTTGGATATTCAAATCCAAATAAACAAAATTTCAGCTGAAATAGAAGGCAAATCAGAGTCTATTAATGAAATTTCATCATCTTTTGATGTCAAAGTAAATGAGGATGATCTTTCAATAAAGAAACTCGAAGAATATCAATTCGAACTACAACGATTACAGAACGAAAAGGTATAACTGGAAAAGAAAATAAAAGACTATTGTCTTCATTTTACAAAGAATGATACTAATGGTGTTTTGGTTCTTGTTTTTTCGATTTCAAGAGTGACAGATTAATGAAGGTTGAAGGGTATTTAATAGATGTCAAGAATCTTTCTGCAACTTTAGGAATGGATTCTTCGAAAATCATTCAAATTGTTCATCCAAGCTTGGATGAAAGTGCTAGTCTCCATGGACAAAAACAACCGAAAAACATAAGCGATGATATATTGAGTAGACTAGATAGCACTGTTGAATCACTCAAAGAAGAAAAGCAAATGCGACTCGACAAGGTAAACTCTCACTAGTTGTTTTTGTGCTTTGGTAACGGGCCACTCAACCCATTGCCAATACTTTCACTGTTGGGCCACCCGACGTGGTAAAAGGGCGGTGACGCTCATGGTTGTTGTTGGGTAACGAGCCGCTCAGCCATTTTCACAATAGTCCTTGTTGGGGCAACCCACTTGGTAAAAGGCGGGCTCATGCGGATTCGTCAGCACAAAAGTTCAAGCTTCATTCATGGTTTTGCATCTTTTTTGCAGCTTCACAAACTTGTCAAAGCATTACTAAACCTGTGGAGTCTTATGGACACATCATACGAAGATCGTAAACTATTTGCTCATGTTACCAACTTCATATCAGTCTCAGCAGCTGAAATATCGACTCCAGGAAGCCTTGCTCTTGATATAATCCATCAGGTAAATTTCACATTCCGAAACTAAACCAATCAAAGTAAACTCAAACGAAAGATTCGTAGATAAAATTGTGACTAAATAGTTGAACAAATTTTCTAGGTGGAGGCTGAAGTTGAGAGATTGGATCAACTAAAGGCAAGCAAGATGAAAGAACTGTTCCTTAAGAAACAGAGAGAACTAGAGGAAATATGTAAGAGAACTCACATGGAAATACCCTCTCAGTCTGAGATTGACAATATACTGAACCTCATAAACTCGGGTAATATCGGAAGTCATATCTTCGTGTTCTTTTAATCCCTATAACATCTATATATATATATATATATATGTAGGCCATGCCGATCTCATGGAAGAGCCCATGAACTGACTTATACAAGTAACTGCAGGAGAGATTGACCACGCCGATCTTCTAAAAAGCATGGACGAGCAGATTCTGAGAGCAGAAGAAGAAGCTTCAAGTAGGTACGCTATAATGGAAAAGGTGGATAAATGGATGTTATCACGCGAAGAAGAACGATGGTTGGAAGAATATAACATGGTAAGTTTATCTTAACTATTATAGGTTGGCTTTTCGACCATTACTTCTGTAATTTCTTCATCTTTTTTGTGCATCTTTCTAGGACGAAAATCGGTATTCAGTGAGTAGAGGTGCTCACAAGAACCTGAAACGTGCAGAACGTGCACGAATAACAGTTAACAAGATCCCGGGTATGAACAAAGATTATTGGTTAATGGTCAAAATCTTCATGTTAATGATGTATATTATACTATACTATACTGTCCTATACTATATTGTACTATACTATAATCATCAGTGTTGTATGTACAGCTTTGGTAGGTTCGCTTATAGCGAAAACTAAGAGTTGGGAAGAAGAAAGAAATAAAGTATTCTTCTATGACGAGGTAATATATCTTCTGAAGGTTCTTCAGTAAACTTTCCATTTCAACAATCGATATCTATCTTCCCGATTTGACGATTGAAACTCTGAACCACTTCCCTTCTTACAGAGCTCTCACTGATATACAGGTTTTATAATTCGATAAATTTATTTTTTTAATCTTGTGGGTTTTTTAGGTACCTCTATTGGCAATGTTAGAAGAGTACAATTTTTCAAGGCAAGAAAAAGAGGAAGAAAAACAAAGACTGAAGGTAAGCATAACTTAGTATTAAATATACAAAATTCCACTTTTTTTTCGTAGATAAACACGATTTTGTTTGCATATCTATCACGAATTTATCGTAGTGTATGTTCTAATATTGGTGTCTCATTCGCATAGGAGAGGAAGAAAATACAGACTCAAGTCGAACAAGAGTTCACATCTAGACCGACCACAAGTAGTCTTCGTCTTCCAACTAGAAGCATAAATGGAGGTAGCATAAATGGAGGTTTTGGCAATGGGGCTACACCTGTAAATAGGAGATTTTCTATGGGAATTCCACAAGTGAGATCAAATAGCATCAACTTTGGTGCTCAAAGTGTGTCATTTATCAAGGAAAATAAGAAAACTCAAGGACAAAGAAGACAATCTTCTCAATATGTTATTGATGATGATACAACTTCGATCGTCTCAGCCATACATTTGAACCCGTTATATCGTTGATATATCCGTAGCGATTGATGATAAATTTCAAGATATTAATGTAGTCGAACTTGTAAAAGAATAAGTTTTATTTCTCATTGTCTTGTTCATACGTAGAGTCTGAGTTAACTTCGATTTTTAGGCTAAAGAATGTTTGATGTACTTAGGTTTGGGTTTTCGACATCAATAACTAATCATTTACCTATCTGTGTATGTTTTTTGAACTTCTCTTGAAGAGCTTTGGATTCAGTATTAAACGATCCTGGAGTGTGAAGAACTCTCGTCATCTTACCTAGTCATAATGCACAATTTTTTTAAGAAAACACGGAGGCGAAGAACAAATATAAGAAAGCTAGAAGAACAAAGAAAGATTTCAGTTACAGCTGGAAACATAGGGTTTAGGGTTTAACACAAATACACATAGATTCAAGTCTTTGTTCTTGATCAATCTGGCTATAATACCATATAACCTTAACACATATTAACTACTAAGTATTTTGTTTACGGGTATTCACTCAGGATCACATGCACTGGATAAATATTCGAAAGAAATACCTTCTCCAATTCGATTTGCAAAACTTAACCTGAAGAGACGAACACCCGAGGCAGAGTAGCTTACGCTTTTTGGGGATCTGCGGACAACTGATTCACACTGTTCACAATACACATTACTAATACTACAACTACTATTAAGACCTTGACGCTTCGTTACTGAGCTGTAGGTTTTATACGCCTCCCTGCTCACATAGGTCTAGCAAGGCCAATGTCTGTAAAACCCAAAAACAGAAACGGACAGAAAAATGGCAAGTATCAATTTTGGTTCAAATAGGATTCAGATGAGTAGAAGTAAGAAAATGGTATATGAACTTCGTTTACCTCAGGAATGGATAGCTCAAGACGAAACTTTGGACCGTCATAGTGGTGAAGAACTGGCCTGAAAGAATCTTCTTCCAAAGCCTTGCAGATTTTCCTTATGCGGATCCTCACCTATTATATGTTTCAGACTTTCAGAATCATGGTTATACACAAAACAGATAAGGTTTTAAGACATTAGACCGTTCTTTAGAGATTTACCTGTGCAGGAAACCTTGATTCGCCTTTACATTTTTTATCTTCCCATGCAGTTGGGTCGATGTTAGATCCCCCAAAACTTGCTGCCTGGAGATGGCGAAAACAACAAAGAGATTATACAGAATTTAACATAAAAACTCAACATTGATAATTTGATAATTCACTGTTTAAATCCATGACGAAGATTTCAGAAGTAATACAAGAAGAAAGATGGAAATGTCAAATTCGAATTTCTTTCAGGATGTTAACTGACAAGTATAGAACATAACCTCAAATATCCCGTGTAGCTGGTGAGTAGTATAGTTATAGAGAAACAGAGGTAAGCCTGGTGTTATTGCTCTAACAGAATCCCTGTACCTCGGTGGTAAACCTGCAAAGATAGGTTAAATACCTAAGAAATCAGATTCAGGCTACTTAAGTTAAATTCACAATTCCCGTTAACGATATTAGCAATCCAATCTGAGAGACCCGTGACTCCATGAGCCTAATATTGAAAATTTCAAGCGTAAGCTTAAAGTCTAGTTATCGTGTGAATAGAACAATCTAAGCTGTTAAATATTCTAAGACAACAGAGCTAAACCTGACTGCATAATGTGTCTATTTTAAGCATCGAAAGAACAACCTCTTGCATAAATAAACCTGTCCTACATCTTAGAATAAGTTTCATAATGTTCCGACTGTATTCCACATACATGAACTTAAATCCTCTCGTCCCACATGCCACAAGGGTCCACAAATAGGCACACTAAATAGTCGAACTCGTAAGAGACCCAATGGAAAGAGTAGAATCTGATGCATAAATGAACGGAGCAATGAACAAAATAAAGTACACAGTTAGTTACCAAAAAGCTGTCGCTTTAGGTCTTCTTGCATAGTGTCATTGTTACATACGAAAATGTAACCACCGAGAACCTCATTCCGTGGAAGTGTCTCAGTCGAAGGCAAGGTCTTGAACCTCTTGTCAGCAGCATTGTTGTTGTCGTTGTTGTTGTTATTGTTGTTGGACTCTTTGGTGTTAAGGTTATTGTTACTGAACTTGTTCGACATTGGCAAGTTAATATTCCCAATATTGTTGACAGTACCTTTCTGATATACTGCATTCATATTGTAAATGCCGTTCCTGAAGGAAGGCTTGTTCACAATTTCATTCACTTTAGAGTCCAAATTCAACAAGTTGAAATTAAAGTTTTCAAATTTGTTTTCTTCCGAAAACGCCATCTTCTCTCTTGGTCGCACTTCTATAGAGCCCTTTGAGAGATCAAGGTTGTTCATCCGCTCGCCCTTCGACCTTGTTTGCTCAGCCAGTTTAGAAGCAGCAAGAAACCACTTCTGATCCTCGGAAACCTTTGTCTGTCCTCTAAGCTCATCTCCTAGTTGCCAAAAGCTCTGTTGGTTCTCCATCTTTCAAAACCCTAGTATTTAACCAAAAGAGATGCATTAGCACAATCTGTGGAATTGAGTATTTCCAAAGGCCACATGATACAAATCTAAGTCAATATGACTATATGGTTTTGAAATATTCCCAAATCCACCAAAAAGCTTCAATCTTTGACTACTAAAACTCGAGATTTGGGTGGGTAAGAAAATATTAAAGAGTCAGAGAGTCTATTCTAAATCCAGGACCATGAATTCAGCTACAGTAAGAGTCAATTTGTGCCCTAGAAGTAGTAAACTCTAACACAAGTAAAATTACCCAAATCCCATAAGAACAAAAGATAATATGAACAAAATACCACAGCAAAATTCAGTACAAGCATAAACCTTTAGCCCTAAAAATTTTAAAACAAGATTACAGAGAAATCTAGAGTGTTATGCTTCAAAGATCAAAAAGTCCCCAAATGAGTGAGCATTTTACTGAGGATGAACTGAAAAAAGAAGCATGAACAAATGAGTAGATCTAAATTTACCTACACAAAATTAAACTTGAAATGCAGGATGGGGAAGCTTCAAGATCGGATTCAATTGAGAAATTCAGGCTTTAATCTGTAGAGATAAGTGTGAGATGATGAAACCCTAGATTTTGAGGATCAGAAGAGAGAGAAAACTATCTCGTCTCCTCCGCTCATAAATCGGAGGCACGATACAAGTGAAAACAAACGAGTACT